>NC_053027.1:438508381-438546927 GCF_003073215.2 Triticum urartu | reverse complement strand
ACATCGGCTAATTTATTCGTCTATATGGAGCAGAAGGTCAGCTATGTACACCAAGGCAGTGCTAAAAACAAATAAAACTACAGCAATAGCGACAAATGCTCTAAAAAATAGTAAACATGAGACATTCATACCTGATTAGCAGCAGCAGCATCATCGTCGTCGTCCACATCATCAGCATTGAAATCAGCATCATCCTTGTCCTCTGGATTAACACGAGAACGCTTCTTCACACCCTTGTTGACCTTTGCAGGTGGAACCTTGCGCTTCACGCCGCATTTCTTCCCCTTGCTAGATGCACCAGCACCAAGCGGAGAAGGTGTCAGCGCGGCAGTGGCAAGCACACAAGGACTACGGTGTGGCGTACCACCAAGGCCTAGCCCTTCATCTTCAACAACTTCTGCAGGCCTTGAAACACATGGGCTCCTCTGAGGAGCAACTTCACCAACTACTAACTTCCTCGCGGCGGTCTTCTTGATTTTCTTCTTAAGAGGGACAACCGTGCCATCACTGCCACACGGCACGTCTTCCTCAACAGTGAGCTCAGCCGCATGAACAGATCCAGGAACATAAGAACCTTTCTCAAGGCGGGCCACCCTCTTCTTGTCAAAATCTTCTTGCTTCTTCCTCTTATGTTGGTCCTCCAGGAGAAGCTGAAGAGGCACATCCTTGGGTTGCGTGACAGGTTAAGTGCCATCAACATACTACGACTGCGTCTCCGACATCTGAAGACAGCACAAAGGATCCAGAACGGAATCACAACCTTTGACTGACGGAGCCCCCTCCTCAGCAGCAGCAGGGGTTTCTGATAAACCCAACTCAGATAAAAAATCATTGATGGTGTTCACAGCTTCCTCCTCTGTGGACACATCTGCAAAGAACACAAAAAATCGAAGCAAAAAAAAGTCAAGAACAAAAACAAAAACAACCGACATGAACAAGCTAAAAAAACATGGCTCAAAACTTTAAAATGAAAAAGAAAAGGGGTTTCACATACTAGGTGAAGCAAGAGTTGCAGAAGCAAGATCCTCGAGGCTTGAAAAATTCTCAAGGCTCGAAGCAACCTCGGCAATCACAATCAAAGGGATCATGGGTGATTTAGCCGCATCAGATATAGGAGCATCAGTATTAACCTCTGAAGCTCCATCTTCATCGCAGGCATTTTTTTCAGAACTATTCAACTCATCACCAACTACAAAAAATGCAAGTAAAAAGGCAGCTGAGTTCTAATGCACAATCCTACACCAAAGGGACTTCTACTTTGACAACAATGTCCAATACCCAGAAGTTCAACAATACCTAACAAAGTAGTAAACACAACAAACAAACTAAAAATCTACAAACTAGATATAAAAACAATCTACACCAGAGGGGCTACTACATATAACATGAATGTCCAGAAGTTCAACGATATATAACAAAGAAGTAAAACAAAATGTGCATAACAGAAGTTCAATCAAATTTCATTATAAACAAACAATAATTAAAACCAAAAGTTCAACTATGTGACCCAAGCAAGTAGCACATAAAAGAATGTAGCATGACCACAAATAGTATTTCTCGGGCAAACTAAATATCAATACCATCAACATGAAAACAAAAAAAACAAAGATATACACTACAAATATGAAACATCTGGGAAGTCCAACAACACTTGGTGACATAGTATCTGTTGGAAATATGCCCTAGAGGCAATAATAAAATGGTTATTATTATATTTCTTTGTTCATGATAATTTTCTATTGTTCATGCTATAATTGTGTTATCCGAAAATCGTAATACATGTGTGAATACATAGACCACAACACGTCCCTAGTGAGCCTCTAGTTGACTAGCTCGTTGATCAAAAGATAGTCATGGTTTCTTGACTATGGACATTGGATGTCATTAATAACGGGATCACATAATTAGGAGAACGATGTGATGGACAAGACCCAATCCTAAGCATAGCTCAAAGATCGTGTAGTTCGTTTGCTGTAGCTTTTCCGAATGTCAAGTATCATTTCCTTAGACCATGAGATTGTGCAACTCCCAGATACTGTAGGAGTGCCTTGGGTGTGCCAAATGTCACAACATAACTGGGTGACTATAAAGGTACACTACAGGTATCTCCGAAAGTGTCTGTTGGGTTGGCACGAATCGAGACTGGGATTTGTCACTCCGTATGATGGAGAGGTATCTCTGGGCCCACTCGATAATGCATCATCATAATGAGCTCAATGTGACCAAGTGGTTGATCACGGGATCATGCATTATGGCGCGCGTAAAGTGACTTGCCGGTAACAAGATTGAACGAGGTATTGGGATACCGACGATCGAGTCTCGGGCAAGTAACGTACCGATTGACAAAGGGAATTGTATACGGATTGATTGAATCCTCGACATCGTGGTTCATCCGATGAGATCATCGTGGAGCATGTGGGAGCCAACATGGGTATCCAGATCCCGTTGTTGGTTATTGACCGGAGAGGCATCTCGGTCATGTCTGCATGTCTCCCGAACCCGTAGGGTCTACACACTTAAGGTTCGGTGACGCTAGGGTTGTAGAGATATTAGTATGTAGTAACCCGAAAGTTGTTCGGAATCCCGGATGAGATCCCGGACATCACAAGGAGTTCCGGAATGGTCCGGAGGTAAAGATTTATATATAGGAAGTGCAGTTTCGGCCATCGGGAAGGTTTCGGGGGTTGCCTATCCCGGAGGGCCCCCATGGGCTGAAGTGGGAGGGGAACTAGCCCCTGGTGGGCTGGTGCGCCCCCCTTAGGCCTCCCCTGCGCCTAGGGTTGGGAAACCCTAGGGGTGGGGGCGCCCCCCACTTGGCTTGGTGGGAGCCACCCCTTGGCCGCCGCCCCCTTGGAGATTGCATCTCCTAGGGCCGGCGCCCCCCCCCCCCCAAGGCCCCTATATAAAGAGGGGGGAGGGAGGGCAGCCGCACCCTTGCTCTTGGTGCCTCCCTCTCCCTCCGTAACACCTTCCTCCCCGCTTGGGCTTGGCGAAGCCCTACCGGGATCCTGCTGCATCCACCACCACGCCGTCGTGCTGCTGGATCTTCATCAACCTCTCCTTCCCCCTTGCTAGATCAAGAAGGAGGAGACGTCTTCCCAAACCGTACGTGTGTTGAACGCGGAGGTGTTGTCCGTTCGGCACTTGGTCATTGGTGATTTGGATCACGACGAGTACGACTCCATCAACCCCGTTCTCTTGAACGCTTCCGCGCGCGATCTACAAGGGTATGTAGATGCACTCCTCTCTCCCTCGTTGCTAGATGACTCCATAGATTGATCTTGGTGATGCGTAGAAAATTTTAAAATTCTGCTACGTTCCCCAACAGTGGCATCATGAGCTAGGTCTATGCATAGTTTCTATGCACGAGTAGAACACAAAGCAGTTGTGGGCGTGGATATTGTCAATTTGCTTGCCGTTACTAGTCTTTTCCTGATTTGGAGGCATCGTGGGATAAAGCGGCCCGGACCGACCTTACACGTACGCTTACGTGAGACTGGTTCCACCGATTGACATGCACTAGTTGCATAAGGTGGCCGGCGGGTGTTTGTCTCTCCCACTTTAGTCGGATCGGATTCGATGAAAAGGGTCCTTATGAAGGGTAAATAGAAATTGGCATATCACGTTGTGGTTTTGGCGTAGGTAAGAAACGTTCTTGCTAGAAACCTATAGCAGCCACGTAAAAACTTGCAACAACAATTAGAGGACGACTGACTTGTTTTTGCAGCATGCGCCGTGTGATGTGATATGGCCAAAAGGATGTGATGAATGATATATGTGATGTATGAGATTGATCATGTTCTTGTAATAGGAATCACGACTTGCATGTCGATGAGTATGACAACCGGCAGGAGCCATAGGAGTTTTCTTTATTTATTTATGACCTGCGTGTCAACATAAACGTCATGTAATTATTTTACTTTATTGCTAAAGCGTTAGCCATGGTAGTAGAAGTAATAGATGACGAGACAACTTCAAGAAGACACGATGATGGAGATCATAATGATGGAGATTATGGTGTCATGCCGGTGACAACGATGATCATGGAGCCCCGAAGATGGAGATCAAAAGGAGCAAATGATATTGGCCATATCATGTCACTATTTGATTGCATGTGATGTTTATCAGGTTTTACATCTTATTTGCTTAGAACGACGGTAGCTTAAATAAGATGATCCCTCGTAATAATTTCAAGAAAGTGTTCCCCCTAACTGTGCACCGTTGCGAAGGTTCGTTGTTTCGAAGCACCACGTGATGATCAGGTGTGATAGATTCTAACGTTCGAATACAACGGGTGTAAGCCAGATTTACACACACAATACACTTAGGTTGACTTGACGAGCCTAGCATGTACAGACATGGCCTCGGAACATAGAAGACCGAAAGGTCGAGCATGAGTCGTATAGAAGATACGATCAACAGGAAGATTTTCACTGATGTTGACTAGTCCGTCTCACGTGATGATCGGACACGACCTAGTTAACTCAGATCATGTTTCACTTAGATGACTGGAGGGATGTCTATCTGAGTGGGAGTTCATTGAATAATTTGATTAGATGAACTTAATTATCATGAACTTAGTCTAAAATCTTTACAATTTGTCTTGTAGATCAAATGGCCCATGTTGTCCTCAACTTCAACGCGTTCCTAGAGAAAACAAAGCTGAAAGACGATGGCAGCAACTATACGGAATGGGTCTGGAACCTGAGGATCATCCTCATAGCTGCCAAGAAAGATTATGTCCTAGAAGCACCGCTAGGTGACGCACCTGTCCCAGAGAACCAAGACGTTATGAACACTTGGTAGTCACGTGCTGATGATTACTCCCTCGTTCAGTGCGGCATGCTTTACAGCTTAGAACCGGGGCTCCAAAAGTGTTTTGAGAGACACGGAGCATATGAGATGTTCGAAGAGCTGAAAATGGTTTTTCAATCTCATGCCCGGGTCGAGAGATATGAAGTCTCCGACAAGTTCTTCAGCTGTAAGATGGAGGAAAATAGTTCTGTTAGTGAGCACGTACTCAAAATGTCTGGGTTGCATAACCGCTTGACTCAGTTGGGAGTTAATCTCCCGGATGACGCGGTCATTGACAGAATCCTTCAGTCGCTTCCACTGAGCTACAAGAGCTTTGTGATGAACTTCAATATGCAGGGGATGGAAAAGACCATTCCTGAGGTATATTCAATGCTGAAATCAGTGGAGGTGGAAATCAAAAAGGAACATCAAGTGTTGATGGTGAATAAAACCACTAAGTTCAAGAAAGGCAAGGGTAAAAAGAACTTCAAGAAGGACGGCAAGGGAGTTGCCGTGCCCGGTAAGCAAGCTGCCGGGAAGAAGCCAAAGAATGGACCCAAGCCCGAGACTAAGTGTTTTTATTGCAAGGGAAGTGGTCACTGGAAGCGGAACTGCCCCAAATACTTAGCGGACAAGAAGGCCGCCAACACTAAAGGTATATGTGATATACATGTAATTGATGTGTACCTTACCAGTACTCGTAGTAGGTCCTGGGTATTTGATACCGGTGCGGTTGCTCACATTCGTAACTCAAAGCAGGAGCTGCGGAATAAACGGAGACTGGCGAAGGACGAGGTGACGATGCGCGTCGGGAATGGTTCCAAGGTCGATGTGATCGCCGTCGGCACGCTGCCTCTACATTTACCTACGGGATTAGTTTTAAACCTCAATAATTGTTATTTAGTGCCAGCATTGAGCATGAACATTGTATCAGGATCTCGTATAATTTGAGATGGCTACTCATTTAAATCCGAGAATAATGGTTGTTCTATTTATATGAGAGATATGTTTTATGGTCATGCTCCGTTGGTGAATGGTTTATTCTTAATGGATCTCGAGCGTAATGTTACACATATTCATAGTGTGAATACCAAAAGATGTAAGGTTGATAATGATAGTCCCACATACTTGTGGCACTGCCGCCTTGGTCACATAGGTGTCAAACGCATGAAGAAGCTCCATGCAGATGGACTTTTAGAGTCTCTTGATTACGAATCATTTGACACGTGCGAACCATGCCTTATGGGTAAAATGACCAAGACTCCGTTTTCAGGAACAATGGAGCGAGCAACCAACTTATTGGAAATCATACATACTGATGTTTGCGGTCCAATGAGTGTTGAGGCTCGCAGTGGCTATCGTTATGTTCTCACCCTCACTGATGACTTGAGTAGATATGGGTATGTCTACTTAATGAAACACAAGTCTGGGACCTTTGAATAGTTCAAGGAATTTCAGAGTGAGGTTGAGAATCAACGTGACGAGAAAATCAAGTTCTTGCGATCAGATCGTGGGGGAGAATACTTGAGTCACGAATTTGGCACACACTTAAGAAAATGTGGAATAGTTTCACAACTCACGCCGCCTGGAACACCTCATCGTAATGGTGTGTCTGAAAGTCGTAATCGCACTCTATTAGATATGGTGCGATCTATGATGTCTCTTACCGATTTACCGCTGTCATTTTGGGGCTATGCTTTAGAGACTACCGCATTCACTTTAAATAGGGCTCCGTCGAAATCCGTTGAGACGACACCGTATGAATTATGGTTTGGGAAGAAACCTAAGCTGTCGTTTCTAAAAGTTTGGGGATGCGATGCTTATGTCAAGAAACTTCAACCTGAAAAGCTCGAACCCAAATTGGAAAAATGCGTCTTCATAGGATACCGTAAAGAAACTATTGGGTATACCTTCTACCTCATATCCGAAGGCAAGATCTTTGTTGCCAAGAATGGGTCCTTTCTAGAGAAAGAGTTTCTCTCAAAAGAAATAAGTGGGAGGAAAGTAGAACTTGATGAAGTATTACCTCTTGAACCGGTAAGTGGCACAGCTCAAGAAAATGTTCTTGAGGTGCCTGCACCGACTAGAGAGGAAGTTGATGATGATGATCATGAAACTTCAGATCAAGTTGCTACTGAACTTCGTAGGTCCACGATGACACATTCTGCACCAGAGTGGTACGGCAACCCTGTCTTGGAAATCATGTTGTTAGACAACGGTGAACCTTTGAACTATGAAGAAGCGATGGCGGGCCCGGATTCCGACAAATGGCTGGAAGCCATGAAATTCGAGATAGGATCCATGTATGAAAACGAAGTATGGACTTTGACTGACTTGCCCGATGATCGGCAAGCCATAGAAAATAAATGGATCTTTAAGAAGAAGACAGACGCGGATGGTAATGTGACCATCTATAAAGCTCGGCTTGTTGCTAAGAGTTATCAACAAGTTCAAGGGGTTGACTACGATGAGACTTTCTCACCCGTAGCGAAGCTGAAGTCCGTCCGAATCATGTTAGCAATTGCCGCATTCTACGATTATGAGATATGGCAAATGGACATCAAAACGGCATTCCTTAATGGTTTCCTTAAAGAAGAATTGTATATGATGCAGCCGGAAGGTTTTGTCGATCCTAAGAATGCTGACAAGGTGTGCAAGCTCCAACGCTCGATTTATGGGCTAGTGCAAGCATCTCGGAGTTGGAACATTCGTTTTGATGAGATGATCAAAGCGTTTGGGTTTACGCAGACTTATGGAGAAGCCTGCGTTTACAAGAAAGTGAGTGGGAGCTCTGTAGCATTTCTCATATTGTATGTGGATGACATACTGTTGATGGGAAATGATATAGAATTCTTGGAAAGCATAAAGGCCTACTTGAACAAGTGTTTTTCAATGAAGGATCTTGGAGAAGCTGCTTATATATTAGGCATCAAGATCTATAGAGATAGATCGAGACACCTCATTGGTCTTTCACAGAGTACATACCTTGACAAGATATTGAAGAAGTTCAAAATGGATCAGTCAAAGAAGGGGTTCTTGCCTGTATTGCAAGGTACGAGATTGAGCATGGCTCAATGCCCTACTACGGCAGAAGATAGAGAAAAGATGAGTGTCGTCCCCTATGCCTCGGCCATAGGGTCTATCATGTGTGCTATGTTGTGTACGAAACCTGATGTAAACCTTGCCGTAAGTTTGGTAGGAAGGTACCAAAGTAATCCCGGCATGGAACACTAGACAGCGGTCAAGAATATCCTGAAGTACCTGAAGAGGACTAAGGATATGTTTGTCGTTTATGGAGGTGACGAAGAGCTCGTCGTAAAGGGTTACGTCGATGCTAGCTTCGACACAGATCTGGATGACTCTAAGTCACAAACCGGATACGTGTATATTTTGAATGGTGGGGCAGTAAGCTGGTGCAGTTGCAAGCAAAGCATTGTGGCGGGATCTACATGTGAAGCGGAGTACATGGCAGCCTCGGAGGCAGCACAAGAAGCAGTCTGGGTGAACGAGTTCATTATCGACCTAGGAGTCATACCCAATGCGTCGGGCCCGATGACTCTATTCTGTGACAACACTGGAGCTATTGCCCTTGCCAAGGAGCCTAGGTTTCACAGGAAGACCAGGCATATCAAGCGTCGCTTCAACTCCATTCGTGAAAGTGTTCAAAATGGATACATAGAGATTTGTAAAGTACATACAGACCTGAATGTGGCAGATCCGTTAACTAAACCTCTCCCTAGAGCAAAACATGATCAACACCAGAACTGCATGGGTGTTCGATTCATCACAATGTAACTAGAATATTAACTCTAGTGCAAGTGGGAGACTGTTGGAAATATGCCCTAGAGGCAATAATAAAATGGTTATTATTATATTTCTTTGTTCATGATAATTGTCTATTGTTCATGCTATAATTCTGTTATCCGAAAATCGTAATACATGTGTGAATACATAGACCACAACATGTCCCTAGTGAGCCTCTAGTTGACTAGCTCGTTGATCAAAAGATAGTCATGGTTTCCTGACTATGGACATTGGATGTCATTGATAACGGGATCACATCATTAGGAGAATGATGTGATGGACAAGACCCAATCCTAAGCATAGCACAATGATCGTGTAGTTCGTTTGCTGTAGCTTTTCTGAATGTCAAGTATCATTTCCTTAGACCATGAGATTGTGCAACTCCCGGATACCGTAGGAGTGCCTTGGGTGTGCCAAACGTCACAACATAACTGGGTGACTATAAAGGTACACTAGAGGTATCTCCGAAAGTGTCTCTTGGGTTGGCACGAATCGAGACTGGGATTTGTCACTCCGTGTGACGGAGAGGTATCTCTGGGCCCACTCGGTAATGCATCATCATAATGAGCTCAATGTGACCAAGTGGTTGATCACGGGATCATACATTACAGCGCGAGTAAAGTGACTTGCCGGTAACAAGATTGAACGAGGTATTGGGATACCGACGATCGAGTCTCGGGCAAGTAACGTACCGATTGACAAAGGGAATTGTATACAGATTGATTGAATCCTCGACATCGTGGTTCATCCGATGAGATCATCGTGGATCATGGGGGAGCCAACATGGGTATCCAGATCCCGCTGTTGGTTATTGACCGGAGAGGCGTCTCGGTCATGTCTGCATGTCTCCCAAACCCGTAGGGTCTACACACTTAAGGTTCGGTGACGCTAGGGTCATAGAGATATTAGTATGCAGTAACCCGAAAGTTGTTTGGAGTCCTGGATGAGATCCCGGACGTCACGAGGAGTTCTGGAATGGTCCGGAGGTAAAGATTTATATATAGGAAGTCCAGTTTCGGCCATCAGGAAGGTTTCGGGGGTCGCCTATCCCGGAGGGCCCCCATGGGCTGAAGTGGGAGGGGAACCAGCCCCTGGTGGGCTGGTGCGCCCCCCCTTGGGCCTCCCCTGCGCCTAGGGTTGGGAAACCCTTGGGGTGGGGGTGCCCCCACTTGGCTTGGGGGGGAAGCCACCCCTTGGCCGCCGCCCCCTTGGAGATTGCATCTCCTAGGGTCGGCGCACCCCCAAGACCCCTATATAAAGAGGGGGGAGGGAGGGCAGCCGCACCCTTGCTCTTGGCGCCTCCCTCTCCCTCCGTAACACCTCTCCTCCCCGCTTGCGCTTGGCGAAGCCCTGCCGGGATCCTGCTGCATCCACCACCACGCTGTCGTGCTGCTGGATCTTCATCAAACTCTCCTCCCCCCTTGCTGGATCAAGAAGGAGGAGACGTCTTCCCAAACCGTACGTGTGTTGAACGCGGAGGTGCTGTCCGTTCGGCACTTGGTCATCGGTGATTTGGATCACGACGAGTACGACTCCATCAACCCCGTTCTCTTGATCTACAAGGGTATGTAGATGCACTCCTCTCTCCCTCGTTGCTAGATGACTCCATAGATTGATCTTGGTGATGCGTAGAAAATTTTAAAATTCTGCTACATTCCCCAACCGTTTCACCTGCAAAATCATCAACTACAAAGTAACAAAACACTATTCTAACTCAAACTAATGGTTAAAAAGCATACACATAACCTTTTCTAGAAGTTCACACTATTAAGAATGGCAGTCCAACATGAATACTAAGGGAAGATATGGGCAGACATATATAAGAATAATGCTATTGAAAATACACGATACAACTACATTAAGATACCTGGAGAAGGTTTTGAAGCCATGACAACACAACCGGCCTGATGAATGCAACTCCAAACACTAGAATAACCTGCTAAAAACAGGGGATTGATTGCATATAGTTAGCAAGTAAAAATCACACAACAAAATACAAAAAGAAACTGAATCAAACCCTAGAATGAAACAACCAGAACATACCAACAAGTATAAAAAGATAAACAGTAGCACATCTAGGCAAGCACAAATAAAAAAAGAATCCATAAACTATCTAGCATGTGAGGGACACAATATAGACTTCAAAATCAAAAGCACTAAAACAAATTAGATACATCAGATCCAGCATCACACCACACCCTCTCTTACATGCATCTGAATGCTGAAATCAAGAAAGGGGAAATGAAATCCACACAAGCCTGAAGGGACAAATAGCACACACAAGCATCACATAGACAAATCTGACCACAGGGGAATGCAATCCCCCCACCACAAGCACAAGAACCCTACCTAATCTACCACCAAACCATCAGAAGAAGGGGGTATAGAGGCGGACGCGAGAGCACACAAGAGGCGGACTCGACAGATGTGGCGAAACTAGAAGCAAGCATTAGGGCGGGGCAGCACTTGTACCTCTCCAGACGACCCCCACACGCACGAATCCGCGGCGGTTCTTCAACTCCCCATGACACCATGCGCACCTTGCAACTGCGCAGGAAGTTGCCGCCCTCGCTTCGGAGCAGGAGAGAGCGGGATGGGCAAGGGAGAGCCGGGCATGGGGGAGAAATAGGAGTGCGGGTGTGCGCCGGTTACTCCACTCACGAGGGCAAGGGACATGGGCGGAGAAATCGGGAGGAGTTGCAGGCGACGAAGGCGGTGGAGCGACGGAGAGGGGGGAGAGAGTGAGTGACAGGGGAAGAGGGGTTTTCTGACAGGTGGTGGAGAGGGAGATGGTCAATTAATGTAGCGACCAGACCTCACACGGTCCAATCTCTGTGCTCCAGTGTCATCCATGTATCAGTAATGCTGACACAGCATAGTACTTGAAGGATTTATAACAGAGTAGCAATCACACACTTATTACATCGAATGTCTCAAAATAAAACTTATTACAATAAAAATATGGCTTAAGGCCATCTAATAACGATAACAGCGGAAGGCTTGGAAGATAAGTGAGTCCATGAACTCCAACGGCATCACTGAGTATAGAACCACGACCTAAAGGCACCTTACTCATCGTCTGAAAAGTCTGCAACATGAATGTTGTAGCCCGAAACGGGTCAGCACATGGAATATGCTGGCAAAGTAACACATAGAGAGCAATGAAAGAATAAGGCTATACTACATGCATATTTGGCTGGTGGAAAGCTCTATGGTTACAGTTTTTGCGTAAAGCCAATTTTTCCCTACTCCAAAGGAATAAATTTTATTTAACTATCATGGTAGTTGTTAAACATTGAGAGTATAGACACCCTCTCAATCCCAATTAAGTATCATCATTAAAACCCAACAAAATTAATTAGAGTAACATGATGAGATTCACATGATAATCCAGGTACTAGATACTCAAGCTGTCCATAACCGGGGACACGGCTAACCATGAATAGTTTATACACTCTGCAGAGGCTTGTGCACTTTTCCCCACAAGACTCGATCTCCTCCATTGAGATACTCGCACTACATGGTGTTTGAGAAACGGATGACTGAGACATAGTCTTTCGGAAGCACTTGCACCTTACGAACGGGTAGACCGTACCAACTTACACCCCCTACATCTGCTAGTCTACCACTGTAGGAGTTCACACAACCTAGTCAACTATGCTAGAGCCCATATTAGCGTGTGGCTGCACATGGAAGTTTCTAGTATGAATAATCTCATGATCCCTTTGAGCCTGGGTGGCGGTCCAAAAGAAAACAGGCAATCGCTGGAATACCCAGGTGCCTCAATCCACCCAGATGTGTGTTTAAATAGCCACCTTAGATAAACCATTAATTTTTAACAATCTCACATCTGTCATGGATACACTCACCCAATCCACGTCTACTAGCATAGCATGGCATAATAAGCAAACGTAGAAGTATCTCCCAAAGGTTTGAATAATAAAACAGGTGATAGGTACTACCTCATCTACTTCCCAAAACCCACAATTTAATTAGATACTACTCATGCAATTGTTTGAGGATTGATCTAATCCAATAAAACTGGGTAGTAGGAGGTATGATCAAAGTGTTACTTGCCTTGGTGATGATCCGCAAAACCTAGCGATTCGAAGTAGCAAGCCGCGCACTCCGGGTACTCTATCGCCAACAAACAAGCATACAATAAGTACTCATCTAATGCACGGGTAAAACTCAAATAAGAGATCTAACCAGAAAGTTCAACTTAAGAACTCCGGTTGGCAAAAAGAATCAAATCGAACGAAGCAACGAAAGACAAACGACAAAAGAAACAATCTTCGTTTACTATTCTGGATCTAGGTCAAATGTTATAGAAGCAAAAACTTGTTTCAGTTGGTTAAACGTAAAGAGGGTTCTGAGACGAAACTCCAGGCGCTTGAATCGCCTGATTCCAATAAACGAGCGAAAAGTTATACTAGAACGAAAATCGGATAAAAAATCACGATCAGAAATAATCATGGAAAATCCGAAAAAAAAGAAAAACGATTAACGAATGAATGTTCGTTATCTGGATCTAAACGATGAACGCGTTCGTTAAAACGAAAGAACGAGCGAACGCTCACTAAATAAACTAAACCGAAAAAATGATCTATCTAAAAAAATGGATCTAAAAAAACCGACGAAAAACCGATGGAAAAATCGAGCGGTTTTTTCAAAAATAACCGCGGCGGCGGGGTCAACCTCGGCGTGCGGGGCGGCGGGATCCGGCATCGGCCGCGGCGGCGCGGGGCGGCGGCGACTAGGGTTCCTGGCGGCGGCGGCTTGGGCTGAGGCGGCCCGGGGCGGCGCTATTTAAAGGGGCCCGGCTAGAGGAGTCCTGGCCGATCCCGGCCCGAAGTCGGTTCGCACTTTTTTTTAAATAATTACGCGTAGAAAAACAAACAAAATAAATACTATATGCACTCCAAAAATCCCGAAATAAATTTTCCCCGACTTCTAAAATCAAGCTGCACAGGATGAACATTTATTTGTGGCCTAAATGCAATTTTGAAAAACGCGCATTTTTCCTAAATTCAAATAAAATAGCAAATAATACCAAAATAAAATCTTATTTTATTTTATTATTAAGTCCTCAATATTTCTTTATTTTGGGAAAGTCATTTTATTCCCTCTCTCATTTTTTTGATAGAAATAATTGAAGATAAAATGCATAAGATCAGATGATCCTATTTTCAAAATTTGAGAAAACTCAAATATGAAAATAACGAAATCCCGAACTCTCTCCGAGGGTCCTTGAGTTGCCTGAAATATTTGGATCAACCAAAATGCAATAAAATATGATATGCAATGATGACCTAATGTATAACATTCCAAATTGAAAATTTGGGATGTTACAAACCTACCCCCCTTCAGATGAATCTCGCCCTTGAGATTTGGGTTGGCTAGAAAATAGGTGAGGGTGGTCCTTCAGCAGATCTTCCTCTCGTTCCCAGGTGGATTCATCCTTCGTGTGGTGGCTCCACTGAACTTTGCAAAACTTGATGACCTTACTGCGGGTTACTCGGCTGGCATACTCAAGAATCTTGACTAGTTTCTCCTCAT
Organism: Triticum urartu; assembly: GCF_003073215.2. Lineage (NCBI taxonomy): Eukaryota > Viridiplantae > Streptophyta > Magnoliopsida > Poales > Poaceae > Triticum > Triticum urartu. Next base: position 438,532,770 of record NC_053027.1, on the reverse strand, counting down.
AGGTCAAATTGCTGTCCAACTGAATCTCTTCCAGCGGCACTGTATCTCTCAGCGGTATATCAGCCATCTCTGCGTGGCACTTCTTCAACTGGGAAACGTGGAATACATCGTGAACTCCTGAAAATCCTCCGGGCAATTCCAATTTGTAGGCTACTTCTCGCATACGCTCCAAAACCTTGTATGGTCAAAACGTGGCGCTAACTTTCCCTTAACTCCAAAGCGCTTAACTCCTCGAAGTGGAGATACTCAAAGGTAAACTCGGTCTCCGACTTCGTAAACTGTCTCCTTGTGTTTAGAATCTGCGTAGCTCTTCTGCCTGGACTGGGCTACCTTGAGCCTAACGCGAATCAATTTCATCTTCTGTTCAGACTCCTTAATCAGATCCGGTCCAAACAACTGGCGGTATCCAACTTCATCCCATGACAATGGGGTCCTGCACCTCCTTCCGTACAAGGCTTCTAAAGGGACCATCTTCAAACTAGATTGATAGCTATTGTTATAAGAGAACTCCGCGTATGGCAAATTGTCGTCCCAACTAGATCCATAATCTAGCGCACAAGCTCTTAGCATATCCTCCAAAATGTGATGGACTCTCTCGGTCTGTCCATCCGTCTGCGGATGGAAAGCTGTACTGAACTCTAGCCTACTATCCAAAGTTTCGTGCAACTGATTCCAGAACTTTGAGGTAAACTAGGTTCCTCTATCCGATACAATGATCCTTGGAACTCCATGCAGACATACGATCCTGGTCATGTATATCCTTGCCAACTTAGCACTGGTGTAGGTAGTCTTCACTGGGATGAAATGAGCTACCTTTGTCAAACGATCGACTACAACCCAAATCGAGTCATAGCCTGAAGGAGTTCGGGGCAAACCCGTAATAAAATCCATGCCTAGCTTATCCCACTTCCATTCGGGTATTGGCAATGGCTGTAGCAATCCCGCTGGCTTCTGATGCTCTGCCTTTACTCTCTGACATACATCACAAACTGCTACATACTTCGTGATATCCTTCTTCATTCCGGTCCACCAAAAAGTATCCTTCAAATCCAAATACATCTTGGTATTTCTTGGATGAATCGAATATGGTGAATCATGGGCCTCCTGCAGAATTAACTTCCTAATATCTGGGTCATTAGGCACATAAACATGGTCTTCAAACCATAGGGTATCGTGCTCATCCTCACGAAATCCTTTAACTTTTCCTTTGCTCATTTTCTCATTAATAGAAGCAACCTCCTTGTCAGTCTTTTGGGCTTCTCTGATCTTATCCATCAAAGTAGACTGAATCTCTAATGCTGCTACATAGCCTCTCGGAACTATCTCCAAACATAGCTCACAAAGATTTTCGGCTAACTCCCTTGGTAAATCTCCCGTCATTAGGGTGTTGACATGACTTTTACGACTCAGCGCATCGGCTACTACGTTAGCCTTTTCAGGATGATAATGCAATCTCATATCATAATCCTTGATGAGCTCCAACCATCTCCTTTGCCTGAGGTTCAACTCCTTCTGCGTGAAGATGTACTTCAAACTCTTGTGATCCGTGTACACTTCACAATGGTTTCCAATGAGAAAATGTCTCCAAGTCTTTAATGCATGCACTACGGCTGCTAACTCCAAATCATGCGTGGCATAATTCAACTCATGAGGCTTAATCTATCATGAGGCATATGAAACAACTCTTCCTTCCTGCATAAATACTGCTCCAAGTCCTCGACGAGAAGCGTCGCCATACACCTCATAATCTTTGTTCTGATCCGGCAAAATCAACACAGGTGATGTAACCAAACATTTCTTCAACTCCTGGAAACTGGCCTCACATTCCTCAGTCCATTTGAACTTGGTATCCTTCTTCAACAACTTCGTCATAGGTTTTGCAATCTTCGAGAAATTTTCAATGAATCTCTAGTAGTATCCTGCGAGTCCAAGAAAACTCCGGATTTCTCCAACTATCGTTGGGGCTTCCCAGTTTGTCACAGTGTCAACCTTGGTGGGATCTACTGCTATACCTTCTCCGGATATAACGTGTCCGAGGAATCCAACTTCCTTCAACCAAAACTCACATTTGCTAAACTTGGCATATAACTGATGTTCTCTGAGCTTCCCAAGTACCAAACGCAAATGCTCCTTATGCTCCTCTTCATTCTTAGAATAAACTAGGATATCATCAATGAACACTACGACGAACTTATCCAAAAACTCCATAAATACTTTGTTCATCATGTTCATGAAATATGCAGGGGCATTAGTCAGGCCAAATGACATAATGGTATACTCGTACAGCCCATACCTGGTGGTGAAAGTTGTCTTAGGTATATCTTGTTCTCGGATCTTCAAATGATGGTATCCTGATCGCAGATCGATCTTGGAAAATACCTTAGCTCCTTGCAATCAATCAAACAGATCATTGATCATCGGTAGTGGGTACTTGTTCTTGATGGTTCCTTCATTCAATCCTCGATAATCAATAACCATCCTTAACGATCCATCCTTTTTCTCCACTAGAAGTACTGGCGATCCCCAAGGCGAAGAACTTGGGCGAATATAACCTTTATCTAGTAACTCCTTAATCTGCTTATTAATCTCCTCCAAATCCTTTGCGGGCATCCTGTATGGTCTCTTAGATATTGGCCCTGTGCCTGGCAAAAGCTTAAACCAAAACTCAATATCTCTATCCGGTGGCATGCCTGGCAACTCCTCTGGAAATACGCTAGGGAAATCCTTCACCACTGGTACTTCCTCCTGCACAACTCCTGTTAGGGAATTTACTTGAGTCCTCTTCGGCACATGCCGGGATACATACTTGATCCTTCTTCCTTCTGGCGTTGTAAGCAAAATTGACTTACTGGCGCATTCAATGTTCCCTTCATACTTCGATAACCAATCCATGCCTAATATCACATCCAATCCTTGAGATTCCAATACTATTAGGTCCGAAGGAAATACATAGTTACCAATCCTTAATGGTAACCGATCACACCATAGACTAGCCATATATTCTGCTCCAGGTGAGGTTACTAACATGGGTGACCTAAGGGCTTGGGTTGGCAGTTTATACTTATCCACAAATCCCCTTAAGATGTATGAATGCGATGCACCAGTACCAAAAAGAATGAGTGCAGTAAATGACTTAACCAAAAACTTGCCTATTACTGCATCTGGCTGAGCTTCAACCTCCTCCACGTTTACGTGGTTCACCTGTCCCCTATTGAAAGGGTTCGGCTTCTTCCCAGAGCTTCCATTGCCATTTCCATTCTGGGATTCAGGACATTCATTTGCATAATGTCCGGTCTTCTGTCACTTAAAGCAAGTGACTTGGCTTAGGTCTCTCTTGGCTGGGGTTGATGGGTTGGTACGGTTCTGGCCGTTGCTTCCTCCATTCCCATTACCATTCTTGGGGCCATTGTGATTGTGCAAGCTACCTCCTCCATGGGTATGCTGAAAATGTCCTCCCGGTCTAGGGGTAAAACGCGGCTTCTGCCGAGCTCCGGAATTGTACTTCCCTTGTCCATACTTCCTTTTGCAGTTCTCAATTTGCTGCTGCTTCCCTTCAATCATAAGAGCACGATCTACCAACTCCTGGTAGTTGTTGAAGGTTGCTACCATCAACTGCAGGCTCAACTCATCATTCAGTCCTTCCAGAAACTTCTCCTGCTTAGCTGCATCTGTAGCAACATCATCTGGGGCATAACGTGCTAGCTTACTAAAATCCTCCACATACTGGCCAACTGTCCGTCCTCCTTGGCGCAAATTGCGAAACTCACGCTTCTTCATGGCCATAGCTCCTGTTGAAACATGGGCAGTACAGAAAGCCTGCTGAAACTGGTCCCATGTGACAGTGTCGATAGGGAAGTGGTTGTCAAGTTCTCCCACCATGATGTTGCGGGTCCGTCAAGCTGATGTGCGGAAAACTTCACCTTTTCCGCATCTGTGCATCCTGCCGTGGTCAACTCCCTTGCTGTCTTGCGGAGCCAATCATCTGCTACTATAGGCTTGGTGCTACTGGAGAACACCAGCGGATTCAGCCTAAGAAAATGGGCTAAGTGATCAACAGGTGGTGGTGGTGGTGGGTTGTTGTTGTTGTTCCCCTGATTCTGATTCTGGACTAGCAACTGCATCAATGTGTTCTGCTGCTGGATCAACTGAGTGAGCACCGGTGGGAAGGTAAATCCGGGGTCACGTCTCAGAGGCATCTGATGGGTTTAGAAAAGATGAGATTTAAGAATAGAGAGGGGTCTAAAGAGAAAACACTACCCATATGCACATGAGGCAAAAGCAAACAATTCACTTCATTCAATCAAACAAGGGCATACAATCGGTCTAACTATCGCAAAAGTGCTCGGACTACTATATTTACATGGTGGAATACTACTACTGATGGGGTGGTCTACTAGAAATATTCTTCGGTTGCAGACTCCATGATATCTGCTCCAGCTTCATCAACATAGTCATCATCGCTATCGTCTGGGTCCGAGTCGGTGTCGTCGATGATGATGTAGTCTTCCAGGCGAATTTCCTTGGGTTCTTCGTCTTCTTCTACTGGTGTAGGGCCTCCCATGAATATTCCGATCTTCATTGTTAGGTCGGCATTCTTATCCATTAGTACTTTGATTTCCTCTTCATAATCTTCACGTGTAGCCTTGAGTTCTTCCTCCAGTTCCTTGATTCTTGTCCTCGCCTTCTTCAGATCTATCATGTCTGCGCACATTTGGTTCTCCTGACGTCGAATGTGCTGGTTCAACTCCTGGATAAAAGCTGCAATTGATCTATCTTTTTTGGTGCTGATCATCTCCCAGTGCTCATCTCGGCGCCCACAAATCTGGTAGATAGTATTATTGAGATCATTGCGGTAAACTTCTCCAATACGTCCCATGGCGATGTGAGCTGCCATGCTCTTTCCTAGACTCCAGGTTGGTGCATCAAAGGAAAACTCTATGGGCTTAGTGACTGGCATGAACGTCCTTCCGAGAACTTGAACTTGAATCATCCAGCGCTCCTCTTCCGGTAAAGTGGCGTTGTAGGTTCCGGTGAAGCTTGGTACTCCGATGTTCAGGTACTTAGTGACTTCCTTCAAGTGACGTCCAAAGGGTGTATCTTCATCGGGTTGGTGAACTTGTTCCTTGCATCCGCCATCCTAAAATAGTAGAAAAGATGAGGAGTCAGAATGGGAAGAGTGAGTAGTGATCTAGGGCTTTAGCTTAGTGGTCGTGCCCTACAGTCAGCGTGTGCTCTGATACCATCTTGTAGCGACCAGACCTCAAATGGTCCATTCTCTGTGCTCCAGTGTCATCCCTGGATCAGTAATGCTGACACCACACAGTACTTGAAGGATTTATAACAGAGTAGCAATCACACACTTATTACATCGAATGTCCTAAAAGAGAACTTATTACAATAAAAATATGGCTTAAGGTCATCTAATAACGATAACAGCGGAAGGCTTGGAAGATAAGTGAGTCCATCAAGTCCAACAGCATCACTGAGTACAGAACCACGACCTAAAGGCACCTTACTCGTCGTCTGAAAAGTCTGCAACATGAACGTTGCAGCCCGAAACGGGTCAGCACATGGAATATGCTGGCAAAGTAACACATAGAGAGCAATGAAAGAATAAGGCTATACTACATGCATATTTGGCTGGTGGAAAGCTCTATGGTTACAGTTTTTGTGTAAAGCCAATTTTTCCCTACTGCAAAGGAATAAATTTTATTTAACTATCATGGTAGTTGTTAAACATTGAGAGTGTAGACACTCTCTCAATCCCAGTTAAGTATCATCATTAAAACCCAACAAAATTAATTAGAGTAACATGATGAGATTCACATGATAATCCAGGTACTAGATACTCAAGCTGTCCATAACCGGGGACACGGCTAACCATGATTAGTTTATACACTCTGCAGAGGTTTGCGCACTTTTCCCCACAAGACTCGATCTCCTCCGTTGAGATTCTCGCACTACATGGTGTTTGAGAAACGGATGACCGAGACATAGTCTTTCAGAAGCGCTTGCCCCTTACCAACGGGTAGACCGTACCAACCTACATCCCCTACATCTTCTAGTCTACCATTGTAAGAGTTCACACGACTTAGTCAACTATGCTAGAGCCCATAGTAGCTTGTGGCTGCACACAGAAGTTTCTCGTATGAATAATCTCATGATCCCTTTGAGCCTGGGTGGCGGTCCAAAAGAAAACAGGCAATGGCTGGAATACCCAGGTGCCTCAATCCACCTAGATGTGTGTTTAAGTAGCCACCTTAGATAAACCATTAATTTTTAACAATCTCACATCTGTCATGGATACACTCACCCAATCCACGTCTACTAGCATAGCATGGCATAATAAGCAAACTTAGAAGTAACTCCCAAAGGTTTGAATAATAAAACAGGTGATAGGTACTACCTCATCTACTTCCCAAAACCCACAATTTAATTAGATACTAATCATACAATTGTTTGAGGATTGATGTAATGCAATAAAACTGGGTAGTAGGAGGTATGATCAAAGTGTTACTTGCCTTGCTGATGATCCGCAAAACCTAGCGATTCGAAGTAGCAAGCGGCGCACTCCAGGTACTCTATCGCAAACAAACAAGCATACAATAAGCACTCATCTAATGCACGGGTAAAACTCACATAAGAGATCTAACCAGAAAGTTCAATTTCAGAACTCCGGTTGGCAAAAAGAATCAAATCGAACGTGCAACGAAAGACAAACGGCAAAAGAAACAAGCTTCGTTTACTATTCTAGATCTAGGTCAAACTTTACAGAAGCAAAAACTTGTTTGAGTTGGTTAAACGGAAAGAGGGTTTCGAGATGAAACTCCAGGCGCTTGAATCGCCTGATTCCGATAAACAAGCGAAAAGTTATACTAGAACAAAAATCGGATCAGAAATCGCGATCAGAAATAATCACGGAAAATCCGAAAAAACGACGAACAGATTAATGAACGTTCGTTATCTGGATCTAAACGATGAACGCGTTCGTTAAAACGAACGAACGAGCGAACGCTCGGTAAATAAAGTAAATCGGAAAAAAAACCGATCTATCTAAAAAAACGGATCTAAAAAACCGACGGAAAAACCGAGCGGTTTTTTAAAAAAAATGGCGGCGGCGGGATCAGCCTCGGCGTGCGGGGCGGCGGGATCCGGCATCGGTGGCGGCTAGGGTTCCTGGCGGCGGCGGCTTGGGCTGAGGCGGCCCGGGACGGCGCTATTCAAAGGGGCCCGGCCAGAGGAGTCTTGGTCAATCCCGGCCCGAAGTCGGTTTGCACTTTTTTAAAATAATTACGCGTAGAAAAACAAACAAAAGAAATACTAAACGGACTCCAAAAATCCCGAAATAAATTTTCCCCGGCTTCTAAAATCAAGCCGCACAGGATGAACATTTATTTGGGGCTTAAATGCAATTTTGGAAAACGTGCATTTTTCCTAAATTCAAATAAAATAGCAAATAAATCCAAAATAAAATCTTATTTGATTTTATTATTAAATCCTCAAGATTTCTTTATTTTGGGAAAGTCATTTTATTCCCTCTCTCATTTTTTTGATAGAAATAATTGAAGATAAAATAAATAAGATCAAATGATCCTATTTTCAAAATTTGAGAAAACTCAAATATGAAAATAACGACATCCCTAACTCTCTCCGAGGGTCCTTGAGTTGCGTGAAATTTCTGGATCAACCAAAATGCAATAAAATATGATATGCAATGATGATCTAATGTATAACATTCCAAATTGAAAATTTGGAATGTTACAATTAATGCCTCTCTGTTGTGGGACATGCAATGCAGGAGAAATTACAGTTTTACCCCCCCCCCCAACAGCTAAAAAAGTAAATACATCTATAGATAAAATGAATGCACCATTTGAATGCATCTATTATGAGATAAAATCACACAACAGCACTGTTGATATCCTTAAAACCAAAAATAGATGGCAGATACACTACCAAAAGGAACAAAAATACATACATAAATATGCACCTAAAAAACAAGAGAAAGAAGTTCAAAAAATAAAGAACATAAATTCAAGTACTCTAATAAAAGAAGTAAAGAAATAAGAATAAATAAACCCAAAGAAACAAAAAGAAGAAGTTCAAGTACAGAAACAGATGAAATTCATATCTAACTAAAACACGCACCCTAAACCCTAAAAACCCTAAGATAGATAGTGGGGTCACGGATGTGATGGACTCGCCTCCGCATGCGACGATGCGGTACGCCGCGTTGTCCCCTGCTCCGGCTCGTTCCTGTCTTGGTCTCGCAGGGGGAGGGGAGGGGGGTCCCGCCCCCCCTCCCCTCGTGCTCGGCCTCGCGCTACCGCATTGTTGCGCGCTAGGATTTGACAGGATGCAATGCGGTTATTCTGTTTCCACCCCCACCGCACGCACCCTAAACCCTAAAACCCTAAGATAGATAGTGGGGTCATAGATGTGACGGACTCGCCTCCGCATGCGACGACGTGGCACGCCACGTCGTCGCCTGCTCCGGCTCGTTCCTGCCGCCCCCTCCTCCGCAGCGCCCAACTGTCACCGCCACCAAGCTTCATGGCCGGCGATCGGTGCGGCGGTTCTTCGATGCTGGCTGAGGACGGCAATTGCAGCGGAGCTCCTAGGGTAGTGCGGAAGCTGGAGATGCCCTCAGGTTAGTAGAAAACCGGCCCCTCCCCCCTCTCTCGTCTCTTCCTCTTGTCCTCCTCCATCGTTGAGAGTCATGGTGGTAGGGGCATCCTCTTTCTCAGGCAATGCCTCCGGTGGAGTAGGCATAGGTGTTTGTATTGTCATGCCATGATCACTAGTTGGTGAATAAATGTTACATGCAATCTGCAATGATGAAACAGATTTTCAATGCCATTTGCCACATTCATTTGTTTTGCAAGTTTGTAGTTTTGGATGTGCGAAAATCTTTCATCATGAGTTAAATTCGCCTCCTTATATAAGTAGGAATGAATGCACCTGCAAGGAATCATACATTATTTGGCTTCAAAGTCGAACCATGGATAAATTGCTTGCTTGTGTAACGAAGTTTGGAATAGACCGCAACGATTAAGCATTGTACCTTTCGACCATCTATCCAAATCTTGGGGTCCTTCTAAGAGTACTTGAAAGTCCATGGTGCCATAATCCACATATGTTGAGTGAACTTTAATCTCCGCCTATCATCAAGAACAATGAAATACATGTTGTTATTGTGTCGGGATTTAGAGGAGCCTGTTGCGAACTGTGTATCCAAGTCAGATTTGATAAGATCTAAAGAGTGGGAATCATATATGAATTATGCTTGTTGACATATATTACATCCAGTTAAAATGAAGCTTGCATAAACCATGGAGTATGCTTCAATACTTTTTATTGACCATTTTGGTTGTGCTTATACCCTTCTTTCACATAACTTACGATTTTTTCGTTTGGACATATAGGCCGGCTCCACTTTTATATTGAAATGAAACCAAGCATCCAACTAGTCATCGTCCCTAACATTGATATGTGAACTAATCAACAATGTGAATACCTATTGGCTTGGTTTTCTTTAATGAAAATCGGAAGGGGAAAACCCTTCTTTGATAAAAAAAAGTCTGATGCCTATTGAAGTGGTATGGTTAATATTCACCATATTTATTTTGTTTTTCAGATTCTGATGGGGGAACTGTAAGTATCGGAGAGTCCCAATTGGTAGGACCGAGTCGTCCGCCTCCCATCAGTCCTCTCCCGACGATGAGTCATCATCGTATGGCGATGTCGGAGTGGACTTAGATGGACCAGATCCGCTCGCTACCGAGTCGGGCGACATGGGGACCTCGGATGGCTCGGGGTCTACCTCGAGCAACACTTCCAAGAGGAAGAAATCCGGGCATGGTCCGGGGAAGGTCCCGAAACCAACTGCTGCCAGCGACCGTCCATCATATTTTGGATGCCTCAACTTTGACACTCACATATGCTTGTCTTTTATATCATGCAGTCAGTGGAAATTTATCCCGACACAACCTAAGGGGGCATGCCCGCCGAACCACATCATCGGCTCCCTCTTGAGGAAGCACTTCCCTGGATTGTCCAAGCCAGGTGATGACGAGCCGCCGTCGCCGGGTTTAACCTGGGAGCATTACAAACACAACAAGGACGAGCACAATGTCACCATGGCCACCCCGGTCATCAATGCTTTTTTGTAAGTATCTTCGCTCCGACCATTGCATTTTTCCATATCCAAATCCTTACTTGTGTGGATGGTGAGAAGATGCAATATGCTTTCTTGTAGCAAACATTTGCTTGCGTGGATGGTGAGCAGCAGAAGGCGATCAAAGGCGTCGTGAAATCTGCCCGAAAGATACTCTCTGACACCAAGCACACGCTGCGGTACAAAGCCGTGATGCAGTGCCGGCCGCTCGATGACAAGGGAGAGAAGATGACAAGGAAGACTGCTTGCCAGACCAACTTGTCGCGAGAAGAATACATGTCAGTGGTAAGTGACTACATCGGTTGCTAGTACTTTGATTCATCCCTCTTGTTCCCCAATTATTCAATTTTGTCTGACTAGTTGAAGGAACCCTGGATGAAGGACGATTGTTGGGAGGCCCTGGTTGACATGTGGTGTGACCCAGCATGGCAGGCGCAACATGTGGAGAAGGGAAACGATCAAGCCAAAATGTCAGGCCCGGCTCACCGGCTCATTTCCATAGGAGCCGGAACCTAACCGCTCTCAAGCAACACATGGTATGTGGATTAAGATGTTAACTTTTTCGCATGGTGCATCTTGGTTCATTAAACTTGATGGTTAATTTTGCAGGAAGCGAAGGTTGGTCGCCCGGTCCACATCCTAGAAGCCTGGAGAGAAGGTCACAAGGGGAAGGATGGCGCCGAGTTCTGCGGTGAGTCGGGGGAGGAGAAGTGGGGGACCTTCAAAGAGGTCTTCCAGGAGGTGCACGGGCAGGAAGCCGAACCTTCGTCCAAGCCCGTTGATCCTGAGCTTCTCATCATTGTTGGCCAGGGGAAGGGCCATAGCTGCCACCTCCTTTGCAATGAGGCGATCGCCACCTCCTCGCATCTCAAACTGCACGAGATACGCGCTTCAAGCACCAGCTCAACTCCGTCCATACGGAGTCGCCCAACCGCCGCATCACGTGAGATAACGCGCATCAAGGTTAGCATCCTAACCTTTCATTTATGTCCATGTCTCGAAATAGCATCGTTCCAATCTATATGAGCCTAATAGCATGTTACAGGATTTAATGGAGCAGGGGGCTGTTGAAGAGGAGCAAAGGCAGAAGGATGAGCAGGAGTCCAGAGAAAAGGAACGGGAAGACACGAACAAGAGGTTGAAGCTGCTTGAGGATCAACTACAGGTAGAACATTATCTAAACTACAGTAGAAGATTCATTACATAGGGACGAACCACCCTCACGTGACTCTACTCTTATAGGTTCTTATGCAATCTCGAAGCAGTGCAAGTGATGCCCCTCCTCCTCCTCCGGAATGTTAACCCGATGGCCTCTCCTCCTCAAGATGATCTATATATGAACAAGTGTACTTCTATTGTGACGTGCACCTGTTTTGCAATTAGTGACAATATGTATGAATTTGCGACTTGTGTGTGACGTCTACTAGGATAATACATTCGACTTGTGTGTGACAATATGTGGATTATCCCTAATTATGCATATATATGTGGACTAGATCAAATTATGCATATATATGATCAAATTATGCCTATATATGTGTGGACTACTCCAAATTGCACTGTAGTTGTTTTTATCTGCAGGGATCAGAAAAGAAATAGTTTAACAGCAGAATGGATGGGAAAGATTTTCGAGAGCAGCACTCGGAAAATGATATACTACCAGAGCACCTCTCGGAAAACTGGTCGTCTGGGAGACACTACTATTGTGCCCACACCTTTTCCGAGAGCACCTCTCGGAAAATTGGTCGTCTGGGAGACACTACTATTGTGCCCACACCTTTTCCGAGAGCTGCTCTCAGAAAAGAAGGCGAGCATTGCCGAGACAAGCTCTCGGCAACGATATGTAAACTGTCAGCTGCCATGTGGGCCACACTGTCCTACTGGTCAGGAGAATTGCCGAGAGCAGCTCTCGGCAAAGATATCGTCATTTTTTTTCAAAAATATTTAGCAAGTTATTTGAAACTTTTACTGATAAATGTGACCAGTTGGATCACATGTCAGTTAGAAAGAACACACACAAAAAAGAAAATAGGATGTGGCATATACTTTGCCAAATGTCGTTTGGCGGCTCTCGGTAATGTACGCAGTAACTGACGGAGTCGTCTGTTGCGGACGGGCATGCCACGTGGCTCCTCTTTGCCGTGAGCGGCTCTCGGCGTCTGCAGGGTTTGCCGTGCGGTGCCTCTTTGCCGTGAGGCAGTGACGGCAAAAAAGGCAGTTTGCCGTGAAGCTGGGTTTGCCGAGAGTGACTCTCGGCGTTGTTATCTTTGCCGAGTGTCCGTGTTTTAGCGCTCGGCGAAGAGCATGCCACCCAACGTATGTGAAAATTCCAGTAATGTGATGTTCATTAGTCAATAACGTGTCAAAATTCTCTCAAACAAAAATGGGTAGTTTTCTCTTTGGGCGAGTGTGGACGGGTGGGAGCGGAGGTCAATTTGTAGCACATCTCTGTTTCTTTTCTATTATGCTTTTAGTATATATATAATTGATAGATAAATTTTGCAATGGATAATTTACCTACGGTTTACCTAAAAAGCATCTTTTCCATAAATAAACGAATTTGATAGCCGTCGAGCACTTAAATGGGTTGGTGAGACGATAAAGTGAGAAACCTCTAGGCTCTAGCGAGTTTTAAAATGAATGAAATGCAGCACTTGATACTGGTAGGTACTGCACCTTTTTGAAGAAGCTAAACTGCAAGAAACTTCAAAGTTCCGTAGGATTATCTAACGCCTAGCTACACGTAGCTAGCCCTTGCTTCACCAAGATTTGCATAAACAGTTCTTAAAAGGCTCAGAATCATACTACTAGCTGTCTGTCTGATGACAGTCTTCTTACTGAAACTTTTAAAGCATGGCTACTCCGATCCGCATGCATACACAGTAGTAATATTTAAGAAAAAGAAAGGAGACAAAATTCTCAATGATGTCTTCCCGCATGCTTTCGTCATGGCAACGTGAGCATATCCTCCTCAAAAACCTCGCCGGGAAAACTTCCAGGCGCTTGCGGCTACAAATAGGCCCCCACGGCAACTTTGGTCCACTCCACTTGGTCCACTGCGCCTTGTTCGATCCACGCATGCTATGCATCTGCACGCAGGCGAGGTGCACCTCCAGTATTTCATGCCCCGCCAGCAGCAGGACGCAACCGACCTTCCGGACCTGGCAGCCAGCACCTCCTCCGCAGCTTCGCCGGCCGCCACCATGTGGGAGTATCACCAAGCGCATGCGGCCTTGCAGCCTTCCCCCTCCTGGAGCCCCTACACCGGGCCGTCCACCGCGGCTCTCCTCGATGGCTCGACCTTCGCCGCCGACTCGGTGGCAGGCGCGGCCGACATGAGGCTGCCGGTCGGCGAGCACGTCCACGGCCAGGCCTGGAGCCACGACGAACTGTGAGTACTTAATTATATGCATGCATGCCCTAAGTCCTAGTAATAACTCCCGGTAATTCGATTGAATGCTTGATGTAGATAGTGGATCCATGTCATCGCAAGTCAAATATATTTTCTGTTTTCAGAAGCAACGACAACACCGGCTACAGGGAGAACTTCCTGGACCTGCTCGCATCGAAGAACGTGACACAGGAGATGTTCGAGGACGTCCCGGCCGGCCGTTATGCCGCCGCACCCGCCCTCGCGGCACGGTTCGAGGCAGGCTCCGACGTTTCTCCGATCAAGTACGAGGTTGTCGCCTCGCCGTTGTTCATGGGGAGCGGTTCTAATGCTGCGCTCGAGGCCCAGGGGATGAACATGATGAGCGGCATGCCATCCTACGCCGACGACCACCACCACCATCAGAGGAAGGAAGGCATCAACCACCAGCAGCAAGAACATGGGAACCCCATGGCTTCCTTTCTGCAGCACATAAGTACTCGCACTAGTGCCGCCATGCACGCTAGCCTGGATTATTCAGGCTTGGGAGCGCTTGACAAGATTTGCCAGGACGGCCGAGCAATGGAGGCGGCGAGCCCTTTTAGCTTGAGGAGTCTGCCGGATTTCGGCTCTATCGGCGGCTACAAACCAACCAAGGAATCGACGTTGGTGCCACCGTACATGAGATCCGCCGACAGGCCAGACAGAAGCAGACAAGAGCAAGAGATCCTGCCCGTAAGTATGCTTGCACATCCATAGCATTTGATACAGTGACTTGCCAATGGTGCAATTAGCTAGTACACTAATCAGTGACAGCTGTTCATGAACCATACGTAATTTGGTACTTGGATGGATGTGTACTGTGGGTTCAGGCTAGGAGTAGTAGCAGCGGCAGTGGACCGCCGGCGGCGACTGATCGTAAGAAGCGAACATCTGAGGAAAGGCGGGAAAGCACTGTCAAGAAGTCCAAGCAGGAGGCATCCACAGCATCACCTCCTAAGGTAACAGCGAAAACAAGTTAAATGTTTGATAGCAGACTATTCAGTTAGCATCTGTGAGGTGCTCATTGGGCTACCGAATGCAGCAACCAGTTCCTAAAGTGAAGCTGGGGGAGAAGATCACAGCACTGCAGCAAATCGTTTCGCCGTTTGGGAAGGTAGGTACACACATAAACAAAGTTTTTATTTCAGATGTCACCAATTCTGAAACTGCTATTCCCTTCGATCCATATCAGTTGTCGCTAATGGATGTATGTAGCGCTGGAATAGGTCTAGATACACCCATTTCAGTGACAATTATTATGGATAGGAGGGAGGGTAACATTCTAGTCTAACTCTTCCTTTCCAACTTCACATATGAGCAGACAGACACAGCATCGGTGCTGTTTGAAACGATCAAGTATATCAAGTTTCTGCACGAGCAAGTACAGGTATAAATACTAAAACCATATTGCAGATCGAATTAATTCTCTACATGCCATTCTTTCAAAAATCCCTCAATTCATGCATGCATATGCTCTCCGTGTATAATTTGACCTAGCTAGAGCCACAAAAGCTTCCGGGAAAGCATAAGATTCCTGCACCCCCACCCCGACATTCCTAGTAAAAAGAAAGTGTAGTCCAGACGAGAAACGTATACGCACACCACACACGAAACACGATCCGTGGTATCTTCCGAGATGCAATGAATCGTTGCAATGACTGTTTAGCTGGTTCCACTTCACATATGATATTGACTTGTTGCGCGTCCCTTTATCAGTGCACTTCCTAGTCATGCATAAATATACCCGAGAGACCACATAAAGAATGTCCCAACTTGTCCTGCCTCACACTCCACCAGAAACATGAGATAAGGACAGTGCACGCACACACACATGTCGCCATCCCATCACAGAGAGAGTAGTGGAGCTTTCTGAGTCCCAGCTATGCTGATTAGCCCGCCTCTCCTGCTTTGTTTGCGCAGCTGCTGAGCGAGCCGTACACGAACGCGAGCAGGAACAAGGTACAGACAAACTGATGCTGCAAAATCCATTCTTTTTGCAAAATAAGATCCGGGCTACGAGCACGTAATTAATCGTCGTCGTCGGTGGGTTTCAGGGTAACTGCAGCAACCTTCTTCCATGGGGAGAGCGCGCGGAGGCGAGCAAGGGGGAGGGGGAGCATGACCTGAGGGAGAGAGGGCTTTGCTTGGTCCCTGTCTCGTGGACCCCTGAGGTGTACCGGGACGGCAACGCCATGGACTACTGGACGCCGGCGTACAGGGGCTGCCTCTACCGGTGATGGAGCCTGCCTCACTGACTGCGCTGCAAAACTCCTTTGTCTCAGTAGCTCCGCGCCGCGCCTGCCCGATCGACGCAGATTGATCGTTCCAAGTTATGTAGGCAGCTGATGACCGGCCTGCTTGTGGTGCCTGTATTGCCTAGGTTATAATTCGTTCCTCTCTTTGCGTTTCTAATTAAGTTTGTTGATCTGTAACGAGTAACCACTGCTCTCTTACAGACATGGTATGAGTACGTTGCTGACATTTGTAGCTACTAATACAGTAATATTGCGCATGATATAAAATCATCAGTAGATATGTCTCAAGACCTGTTAAGTAATGTACTACATCCGAGCCTCTTTGATGATCCGCAAGTCAGATGATGTCTCGCCGCAGGAGGCCGGCGTCTCGGCGGGGAAGACGAGATAGGTTGTGCACAGGAGAGCAGCGTACTCCATTTACAGAGACTGTTTTTTCTTTGGAAGCAACCATATATTCATTAGGCAATGAGATTACACATATGGTCACCATACGAGACACAAATGCTTGTCAAGGAACTTTGCATAAAGAATTTCACAAGAAGTAAAACTACTATTCCACCTTTGCAGAAACCCGTACCTCACCATAACGTTGTAGTCCACAAACCTCCGCCGTCATCATGGCAACGCCGGAAAAAGATGAGAACAATTGCCATATCAAGATCTAAGAGAGCACCACCGCATACAAAGATGCTTTTGAGCTGATGAAGTGGGTCGCCGCAAGCGATGAGATCGAGTCTTTGTGGCACATATCTTCCCCGTTGTCAACAGATCTCGACACCATCAACTTCATCCGATGTAGTCGAAGAAGAGGAACGTCGTCGCCTGCCGTCATCCACGCACCCAATTATAAGACAGTAAACATGACTACAACAGCCGGCACGACCGCCACCCGCGAGAGCGCCGTCAACCGACCACCAGACACGAACCTCACCAGATCCAAAGATCGGCGAGACGACGAGGCCACCTGCCCCCCGACCCCACCGGTTGCAGCAACGCCAAGATGAAGGAAGAGCAGAGACAACTTATTCCGACGCGGCGTTACCTCCCCCATGAAAACAGCGCCCCGAGGAAGCACTAGGCCAACCCTAAGTACAGAGACGGTTAGTTACTCTTGCCGCGGTCGGCGTGGGTGTCCGCGACGCGTCCTACGTTTGAGGCGTGGGCCGGTGGGCGGCGGAACGGAGGAGAACCAGCCGTCAGAATTAATGGGTTCGACCGAAGTGCGTGGGGCAGTCCCACCCGACTGAAAGCGAGGACACGGCGCATCACGCGGGGGCCGGCGCTCGAGCCATAGGGTGGATTAGGACCCGCAACGCGTCGCGGCAGCCGTGGAATTCCTCTCGCCATCAGCCGTCCGTCCACATCGCGCGGTCCTCCGCTGCCGCGCAGGCGTCCAGCGACAAGCGTATCGGACCGGTGCGCGTCAAACCGCTCGTGCGTCAGCTGTCTATTCCTCTCTTTCCGATCGATGGGAGGGAGACGAGGCTGCCAAAGCTTTGCTAGGGGCCACGTCCAACGACACGAGACAGGGAGATGGGCATAATTTCTCCTAATTAGGCTTTACTAGCGTTGTCTTTCCAAAAAGATGAAATAATTCAGTCTCCCTCAAAACACATTTCATCTTCGGACCACGTGGTTGTGTCTCTCAACACGGCATTCCTCATTTCATCTTCGAACCACATGGTTGTGTCTCTTAACACGGCATTCCTTTACAGTTGGCTGAGGCCTTCTTTGGTTCATAGGATTGGAAAATTATAGAAACAGAAAAGTTATAAAAAATGAGATGACATGTATCTTAAATCCTATGCATACGAATAGAAAAGGAAATGTTCTTTAATTCATACCATAGGATTTTTTTTCGTTGAGTCTGGGCTAATATTTATTTTCCTATGAATTATGGAGGATAGAAAGAATTCCTCCATAGAAATATAATTTCATTCCTACAAACCAAATAACTTTAAAGGAATTTTTCCTATAAAAATCCTATCCCTAGGAAATCCTACAAAATTGCTCCAAACCAAAGGAGGCCTGAACAGCGTGTGTGCGGCTAGGGTAGCACCGTGCACCTCTCATTATGTGTAGAGCAACACTTGCGGAGTATCATTATGGGTCCGATCGTCGTAATAACCGTTCGTATATGTTGATTTTGGCCCCAAAAAAAGTTTGTCTAGCAGAATTTCCATCCCCCACTGAGTCGCTATGTTTTTTTAGGCTGCACCAAATCGAGCCCGCAAGCATTCATATTTGGGGCTGGGTGAGACGATATAGCACTCCCTTCATCAATCAACCCAATCTTGATGCCACGGACATTTCAGCATGTTCCCCCTTTGTTGTAGGGTGGAACCCTAAGTGAAGATCTTTCACGAATTGAAGGGAAAATCTCCAAGAACAAAAAGAACACCAAGGGAAAACACAAGAGGAACACTCAAGAACAAGCCCAAATCACACGCCCACTAAACTCAAATCCACACAAGATCCACAAAGGTACATAAAAAACAAGAGGAACATGGGTACATGGTAAAGTTCATCTCAAATCCAAAGGAGATGAGGTCTTGGTGATCTGATCCTTCCCTCAAGGGGGCCTTGAATCCCTAGGGATCTTCTCCAATAGAGGCCTTGAACTCCAATCGAGTGTGTCTCTCTCAAGAGGAATCCCACAAGGGGAGATACATGAGCTAAGCTCTAATGTCTAGATCTATTCTTAGCTAAGTCTAAATAAAGGAGATGGTAGGAACGGAGCCAGGAATTTTGTATGGGGTGGGGGGGGGGGCGAGTTCCACACTTACGCTCTCTTACGGACTAATGAGCACTGGTCGAGTGGAAAAACGGTTTAAAGTATGCAAAAAAGCATAGGCCTGAAATCAGGCTTTCACTGATGTAAACACTAAAAAATACTACCAAATTATTGACTTTTTACAAAAAAAGTAGTTTTCGAATTTGCTATATAGAAAATTTTAGTGCATGGTACTAGAACAAGTTGATTCTGAATCTAGTTTTCGAGTCAATCAATCATTCATATAGACAACAAAAAACTGAGATTTGAAACTGAGGCTAATTGTCAGAGTGGATTTACCATATAGGCATATTCTTGGATGTGGTATGCTGTCAGATCTGTGGTTTCTATTGGTGGATGGTGCTTACCATGATCCTCTTTATGCTGGTTGACGATGATATGATCGATTGGGGATTGAAGCTTTAATGGTTGGACGCACTGTTCAAGATATCTTTCGATATTCCTATAAATCGGTCGATTTATCGCGTACCGTTGTCTAACCGATAAGATAAATCGGCCGATAATTCAGCCGATATGGCGATAAATCAGCCGATATGCCGATAAATTGGCCGATTTACCACTTATCATGGGTCGACCGATAAGTTTTCGATAAGCGATATCCCCAACATTGGTTGGACGTAAATGCCCATAGAAAACTTTTTCTCAATGTTCTCTTCCTCTTCTTATCTATAGAAATAGAATTAGACAATCAAGCATTTCCTAATTAACTTCTAATGTTCATAGATTTTTTAATGGCATAGCAGCGCAGGTTTTAACAAAATAAAAATCAAGAGACAAGCAAGGAGTTATGGTTAACCTGCACCTATGCAGCCGTGCTAGACCTTGATCGGTCCCCTTCTGGTGGTCTTTTGCCTGAAGGCTGGAGAAAATTCATCCTGGCGGCGGTAGGCGGAGACTCTAGCGGACGATGGGTAGGAAGGTCAAACGAAGCCACGATCT
Organism: Triticum urartu; assembly: GCF_003073215.2. Classification (NCBI taxonomy): domain Eukaryota; kingdom Viridiplantae; phylum Streptophyta; class Magnoliopsida; order Poales; family Poaceae; genus Triticum; species Triticum urartu. The sequence goes on along the minus strand of NC_053027.1, from coordinate 438,513,190 downwards.
GCGGTCAAATATGTCGATCGAACTGCCAGGAAACAAAGGGCATGCATGCGCTTCTGCTGCCTGCTGGGCTTCGCGTTTGATGTTGGGCTTTTTTCCTGCTCTAGGTTTTAGTCTGTAACTATTGTACATGGGCTGGGGCATGGGGAGGAGTCCTGAGGAGCTTGACGATGCGTCACACAGGGGGGGGGGGGCGAATTGAGTCAAAATGGGTGCATAATTAGGATCTGCCTAATCGCTATCAAAGGAAAACGTGATCGTTAGGAGGGGCCTCGACCCCCCTCGTCCCCCCTTGGATTCGTCCCTAGGTGAAGGAGGAGTATCTATAGCCCTAGGGGGTGAAGGGGTAAGCAAAGGGCGTCATGGGAATTACATGGGCAAAGCCCGCAGCTTCACACAGGGGGGCTCGTGTGCATGGGGTAAGTGGAGCCCGTGCGCACGGTCTCTGTGAGGCCCGTGGACACAGGGGTCCCGTGGGCACGATACACACCCGTGCGCATGGGGTCTTTAGGACCGTCCAACTTGGGATGCCTGTGGGCATGGGGTTGAGGAGGCCCGTGCGCACGGGGTGGCCTGGGAGCTTTTGCCTTCTTCTTAACCGGTTCCTTCTCTGCTTTCATGCTGCCGTCTTGGATGGTGTAGTAGTTCTCTTGCGCTTGGACTCCTCCTCGATAAATGTGTAGCTCCACTCACACCTATGTATGCATACGAGAGAGGGGTCAAGTAGTATACCATCCTCGAAGGGCACAAGCGAACACGTGTAAAGGAGATGATTCACCTTTATGTATGTGAAGTAGATGTGGCACGTGTCACTTGCCAAATGGACTCTTTACATGGTGATGCCCATAGGATGCTCCGCATCATCCCCTCCCCCTTAGGAAAGATCCATCCTCGGATCAAGAACCAAATCACTATGGGAAAGAGATGGCGCCCCGTGTTGAAGTGGACGATCACCAAGCGTTCTTCATCTTGAAGCTCGAAATGGGAACTCTCCAATGTCGCACCATCTCGTAATTTCTTCAAAAGAAGCAAAGACAACAAACGCTTGGAAAAACAAATGTGGTTAGCGTTAGTGCAAAATCAAGCATTCAAGAGGTGATTCACCCAACAAGTGTCATCATCAAGCATAGCATATGGTTTGACAAAGAAGTGTGGCATGGCATTTAAGCATATAAATTGAGAACAATCAAGGACATCATGGAAACAAGCATGTAAATGTGAGGTAGCGATGCAAATATGTGTGGCAAGAGAATAAGAATCGACCTCTAGTTCATAGCAAGCATACATAAAGTGCTCAACAAATGGTCTATGGTATGCATAGGAATCATTCACAACACCAAATATAATGAGATGTCTAAATGCATGGGGCAAGTGCAAGACAATCCAAGCATAATGTGCATATGGTGTAGTGAAAATTGAGTGGCACTCAACACAATAGAAAGAGCAATTGTTCATCATGTGTGAGGCAATCAAGTCAATAATGTGACAATCACACACAACAAAACAAAGAACGTATGTGCATGGTAGATAAACACATCTCTGTCATGATGGTTCTCGTCTCTTGCACATAACCATTAGAAGCAAAAGTGCATGAGTAATATGATGCAATGGCTATACTCATGGTACTAGGCATAAGGTGCAAAGAAGGAAGATAAGCATGCTTCACAAGAAATATGTCAACATCTCCAAATATATGTGAGAATGCTATGGGGGAAATCTCATTAGCAAGACTAAAAGCATTGTTGCACTCAATACAAGGAGAGTCATATAGCATGAGAGAGGCAACATATAGAGATGTATGACAAGAAGCAATAGCAAGCATGTGCAAAGCATGGCAATAGGGGCTATCAACCGCATGAAATGGGCAAGTATGAATCATGGGTGATGCACTACGCGAAGCAAGCATATCAATCATGTCGTGCAAACTATTGGAGCGAAGATGCAACACACTAGAGGATATCATGGTAACCATGTCATGTGAGCAAATAATAGGCATAGGCAAGCACGGACATAAAGCGAGATCAAAGCATCACCATAGGCATGGGGTACAAATGGAACATGGCAATTGCAAGAGATATCTCCACCAAACTTGCAAATACACATACAAGTATGAGAATCAAAGAACATGTGTGATGCAAAGCATGGGTCACAAATGCATTGCAAAGGCATAGGAATGGGCATATCATGCAAAGTGAACATGGCAATATGGGCATAAAGTGGGCAGTGGTATATAACCCATAACCATGTGAGGGCCATGTAGAAGAAATGCGTGAAGTATTTGCATGAAAGGAGTGGTGGGAATGAAAATCCATGGAATCCCAAGTCATCATTGCTCTCTAGAGCTCGTTTCATCAACTCGTGGGATTGTGAGGTTGATGAGGAAGCATGTGTACCTACACAAAAGAGACACAAACCAAAGAAAGGGTGTGCATGGTAATGTACACATCATCCATCATGTTGTGTATGTGCATGTGAGAATTAGCACAAGATAAACAATGCTCAAAGAAATTTGAGGCACGGTAGAGAAACATGTCATCCATCATGAAAGAATGGTTGTTACGTATAACATGATGGGGACACAAATTATAGCAATTGTATGGCACATCAATAGCATGTTTATTCATGGGATGCATATGGTGCACACAATCATGGGGATCATGCAATTCATAAGATGTAGCAAAATCTCCTAATGGGTATGAGGAAACTATGGGGGTCTCCTCATGAGCAATAACGGAAGCATAAGATGGAGAAAATTTACAACATGACAATCAATGCATGTCCTAAGCTAGGTGGTCATGGCATGTCATATGAGATAAATGATGCAAAGGGGCATTCAATATCATCAAAAGAAAAACAAATGCCAATAACGATGGGCTTGTCATCTATGCCATATGTGCAAATTGGGTTTATTTAATGGCATATGCATAATTACTATGAAGATATTGCAAACATGACATATGGTTAATCTTATGCATAGCATATGACAAGTCAAGTAGAGTATCAAACATGATGTGACCGAGAGAATTATCCCAAGAAATGCTATGTAACATGTCATCACAACTAATAGACTCCACATGACAATCATCAAACTCATCATAAATGGGTAAATCGTCGCATGGGGAAATCATACTAGCATGAAGCATGGTAATAGGTGGATCAACATCATGCAAGCAATCAGTGTTAAGAATTTACACTAGTGGGACAAGAGCATCACCTTCACCTATGTTACCTTTCAAATTCCACTCATGTGGTGTAGGTGAGGTGGCAAGAACCAACTCGTGGTCATTGTCATCCTGATGGAACCATGTGGGGGTGCATCCTAGTCCACAATGGCCATCGTCTTGTGAAGGAAATATGCCTTAGAGGCAATAATAAAGTTGTTATTTATATTTCCTTATATCATGATAAATGTTTATTATACATGCTAGAATTGTATTAACTGGAAACTTAGTACATGTGTGAATACATAGACAAACAAAGTGTCCCTAGTATGCCTCTACTTGACTAGCTATTTAATCAAATATGGTTATGTTTCCTAACCATAGACATGTGTTGTCACTGGATGAACGCGATCACATCATTAGAGAATGATGTGATGGACAAGACCCATCTGTTAGCTTAGCATTATGATCGTTGAGTTTTATTGCTATTGCTTTCTTCATGACTTATACATGTTCCTCTAACTATGATATTATGCAACTCCCGAATACCGGAGGAACACCTTGTGTGCTATCAAACATCACAACGTAACTGGGTTATTATAAATATGCTCTACAGGTGTCTCCGATGGTGTTTGTTGAGTTGGCATAGATCGAGATTAGGATTTGTCACTCCGATTGTCGGAGAGATATCTCTGGGCCCTCTTAGTAATGCAAATCACTATAAGCCATGCAAGCAATGCGACTAATGAGTTAGTTACGGGATGATGCATCACGGAACGAGTAAAGAGACTTGTCAGTAACGAGATTGAACTAGGTATGATGATACCGATGATTGAATCTCGGGCAAGTAACATACCAATGACAAAGGGAACAACATATGTTGTTGTGCGGTTTGACCAATAAAGATCTTCGTAGAATATGTAGGAACCAATATGAGCATCCAGGTTCCGCTATTGGTTATTGACCGGAGCTATGTCTCGGTCATGTCTACATAGTTCTCGAACCCGTAGGGTCCGCACGCTTAACGTTCGATGACGATATGTATTATGAGTTATGTGATTTGATGTACCGAAGGTTGTTCGGAGTCCCGGATGTGATCACGAACATGACGAGGAGTCTCGAAATGGTCGAGACATAAAGATTGATATATTGGACCATGTTGTTCGGACACCAGAAGTGTTCCGAAGAGTTTCGAATGAAATCGGAGTGCTAGAGGGTTACCGGAACCCCCCTGGAAGTTAATGGGCCACCGTGGGCCTTAGAGGAGAGACGGCCGGCCAGGAGGTGGCGTGCGCTCCCCTAGTCTGAATTGGACAAGGGGTGGGGGCGGTGCCCCCCTCCTTCCTTCTCTCCCCTTCCTCCTTCCTTCCCCTCCTAGTTGGACTAGGAAAGGAGGGACCTACTCCTAGTAGGAGTAGAATTCTCCCCTTAGGGCGCGCCCCATGAGGCCGGCCGGCCCCCTCCTCCCCTCCTTTATATATGGGGGAGGGGGGCACCCCATAGACACACAAGTTGATCTTTTAGCCATCTGTGGTGCCCCCTCCATAGTTTTCCACCTCGGTCATATTGTTGTAGTGCTTAGGCGAAGCCCTGCGTCAGTAACTTCATCATCACCGTCACCACACCGTCGTGCTGATGAAACTCTCCCTCG